>NC_041344.1:16213942-16241442 GCF_004354835.1 Perca flavescens | reverse complement strand
GCTGTCAATCAAATCAGAGTGACAAATAGAAAACCTGGGTTAGGGAGAGGAGGAGGGACTGAGGGGCGGACTTTTTTTTTTAAATTAAATTTCTTGCTTTTTGGATAGATTTTTTTGATTATCACAGCTATATAAGATGGGCCAGGTCAATTACCAAATGTATTGGTTCAAGATTATAACCAAATTAGCAATTAAGATCAAATTCTCAGTAGACTTAGCATTATTTATCAACATCTCAAGTAGACTACAGGTCAGCCAGCTCAACTCCCCACGTCTCTCCCTCTATGGAGGGGATTTTTCTTACTTTAATTTTAGTATATTACAGGTACACTCTTTGCTCTCAACTCCTAATGTTATTTTGCGGCTTGAATGTTATAAATGAATGACTTTCTCATGACACAAACTGTCAAGTCATATTAGCAAACACTATTGTAAATATATGGCGCTCTTACATCACACTTCAGATATGAAGTAGATATGAAAAATCGCATATGCATGGTAATATACAAACAGTCCTTATTTTATGGATTATCAATTCTCTACCATTAAGCCAGTAGATTTTGGAGAATTATGCGGTTTGATTTTTTTAGCCAGTTAGAATCAGCGGTGGGGTTTAGAGATTAGGCTGCAATTCCTGTCTCACTCAGAGTTGCTGTCCTCTCCTCCAATAACAAGGTAAATTGTCCTTTTCTCCAATCACAGATCTCCGCTCTCATCTCCTCCAATCACCACCAAGGAACTTTAGATTCAAATTGGCTGGTTAAGTGTCAGTGTATCAATTAGTCCTGAATTAGTTTCAAAAAACATATAGACCAAATGTGATGATAGGTTTGCCAAATCTTTTTTTAGAAATTGTTGATCACATCTAATTGATAGTATTATTCATAATTGATAGTAGTACTGATTACTGTGTAACAGATAAAGACACATGGATTGCGCTGTGCACACGGCATAAATTATACACATAATTTATACGGATACACTCACAGAGAAAAAAACATACTACATTGGACCTTTTTGTGTCACTGGGACATTGGTTGCATTTCAAGATATTGAAGAGGGCTGTGCTCATTTAGCTTTCTCAAAACACAGTGCGAGTATATTGTTTTTATACCCAATCTTTTGAAATGTATCCTTTTAAAAAAGGGGATGTCTGTAAATCATCAATTGTCAAAGCAAATCGAGCCCAGCCAAGGATTTACTGACCCAGTGATAAAAGATACAATGTTGAACCTTTTTCTCAGAGAGCGTACAAGTCCAACTGTAAACATGGTATAAATTATACCTGTATAATTTAAAGTTATACATTAAAGAGGCAATACTGTATGTAACACACTCTTACAGCAGATATGTATTTTCTACCCACCAGTGAGTGCAATTTGGAATGACACGTGACTTATATTACACTGCAACACATCACATGTTGATATCATCAGCATTTAGAGAAGACAGAGGAACACCAGATGTGTGTTGTCCTTAAACTGCACTCACTGATAAGCTGAAAAAGACACATCCTTTATAAGAGTGTAGACAGGTGCTGTCAGGTATACATGCATATCCTTTAGGCTCACCCAGGCAGTGCTGCCTTGGGGAATGCATGTACAGATGACAGAGATAAGGTAGGGACCAGCCAGGCTCCACCCACAGCCCACAGGAGGGGTAAAGAGCATAACTGTGGTCCAAGACTCACATTGAGCAACAGACGATAACCAATAGAAATGAATAGAAACATATTAGAAAAGATAATAGAAATTGGATGGAACAGTGTGCACTGAGTAGAGACAGGAAATACACAGAGGATAACAGGGGAACGTAAATAGATAGGATCAAACAAAGACAAACATAACTAGAGTAAAGAAATAATAATAATATAGAACCAGATTGAAATAGGCAAAGGGTTGGTACAAACTGTATCAGATAGGAAACAAGAAACAGGATGAAACAAAATAAGTGGATTGAAATTAATGTTAGGATAAAGATAGATCAGAGCGTGAAGTTAGGAACAAAACATGCTTTTCATTTGTTTGTCTTGTAAAAATGTTGACACAAGCTGGTGACATGACATGCATTGTCCCAAATTACAGGTGCTGATGTGTAATGAAGTAGAGAAATGCAATATTTATTGATTAACAATTCCTTCATTCCGATAGATTAATATCAGCCACTGAGTCAGTCCGACAGACAGACCGACAGGCAGGCACTGACAGACAGACCATTCAGTTATTCAGACTGACATTCATTCCACAGCTAGACAATTAAGGAGATTTGTGTAAATGACCCTACACCAAACCCTGCTGAGACCCCATCACATTTGCAGGAGAGCAATGATGCAGTCTGTGTGTGTGTGTGTGTGTGTGTGTGTGTGTGTGTGTGTGTGTGTGTGAGGTGAGTGAGCTGCTTGCAGGATGACAGCTGTCACAGGTTTATCATGACAACAGGAAGTCTGCACTGGTGGTGGAAACGCGCCCACACACACACACACACACACACACACACACACACACACACACACACACACACACACACACACACACACACACACACACACACACACACACACACACACGCACACACCTTCCATCCCTCGAGCTTGATGAGCCAGTGACACTTGACAGACACCGGTGGTGAGGCCTCAAGGTGTAGTGATGCATGGCTCTTATTAAAGAAGAGGAATTTAATTTGAAATAAAAAAAATGATTACTAAACAAGTGACCAGTGCTCTTATGTGCAGTGGACCTTTTTGGTGAACTTTTTGGTGACATTATGATGTTGTAGCATCAAGGGCTTTCAGTCAAGATGTGCTCTGGCTTTGTGTCACTCAAAATCCATTACTGTGACCTAAAGCATAAAAGAACTTTTTATCATTACTTTTGAAATAAGCCGACTTGAATACTGATGTAGATCTGGAGGAAACCCAAAAGCCATGTAAGGACTCCATGTGATAATTTTAGGTGACACATGATGCAATTAGGATCCACTCTAATTCTGTTGTGTGTCATCTAGTAACGGCAGGGCTGTGTAGAGACCGCTTCAGGAGCAGCTGCTCTAATAAAAAGTGACATTTGTTGAGCGATCTCAGGGGGAGTGTGAGAAGTCCACATACCTACAGCTAACACTGATTACCTTCTGTTAAATGTGCGTGCATCAGACATGACATGGAACCAGTCAGCTTTCCATGCTGCACCTGCTAATTTTGGATACCGCTTGCTCCTGCTCCATCAATCATGACATCTGATGGGACATCTGTGTGACAGTGTTAAATATGACTGTGTCTACCTCATTTTCTGGTCTCATCCCTTCCCTTTTTTACACAGTATAAAATGAAATGAATATGTCCCTCTTAAAACAATCTTACAATTCAAAGCAGGTCATGTGTCAATGTTTCCTTTCGTAATTTTTCAGTTGTCATTCAAACATACCGTGGGCTTGCTTTTAAGCATAGTGTATTCAATAAAATATATTTTCATTTTGGAATACTACACTATTTGAACTGACTTGGAGAATGGAATTTCATTATATACAAGCCTGATCAGTTTATAGCAGACATATTTAAATCCAATAAGCATTTAAATTAATCTGTGGCTGACAACTGATGAGCACTGAGGTCACTGAAGACACAATGCATACGTGGAGAATGCTTGAAATTAGACAAATGAATGTTACTGTTTTTAAAATAATTACAAGATGAGTAGTCTATATCCACGACATCCCACTTCCAGGATAGTTCAGGTGCCACCGGAAATTCCGTCATTTCGGCCGGATGTCCATTACCTTGTTTTTTTTGTGTTGGAATTTTGAACTCTGTTGGCTTTATGAGGACTATGGTTAACTGCTCCTCCGATCTGACTAGATAGACTATCTGTCCAATCTGAGTCTTGAATGTACACATGTTCCACCAAAACAAGTTCTTTCCCGAGGCTATTTTACAGAGGCGCTGTTACTCCGTGCAGCGCCGCCCAAGACAATTATGATTGGTTTAAAGAAATGCCAATAAACCAGAGCATGTTTTTCTCCCATCCCGGAATGCTATGTGGACCAGCCAGACCCTCCTACGCAGCACTTTGGGTGTGTTCTTAAAGTTAGAAAACTGATATTAACCTTAACTAAAATGTGGTGTGAGACTGGTACTTCAGATTCCACTAAAGAATTAACACCCACAGTGACAAATACCATGTCACTTTGTTCTGATTTGCATTGGGGACTCTGTAGGAAGAAAAAAAAAGCCCAAAACAGAGGCCTTATTTCATTATATTTTTTGGTAATTTCTGAAGTAATACACCATACATATATTATACAACATACATATATACATACAACATATATTACACATAAGATATGTAAAAAGCCAGAAGATACATGTGCATAAGGGTCAAATCTATAGATATGTGAGGGTTCTGCTATCTGGCTGCACTGTTCTGCTGTGTTCTGTTTTCTGCTTTTATTTTAGATGGCAACCTGGAGAGGCTGAACTCACAACATGATGCTCATGCCCCAGCATGCTGACCCACAGGAGGAGGGAAAGTGTGTGTGGAGGAGGGTGCTATATGTTAGTCTGAGTGTGACTCTGTATGTGTGCGAGAGGAAGAGAGAGGGAACGAGAGAGGAAGTGTTGACCATGTTGCCTTCATTTCTCATCACATCAGTGAGTTAGTGTTGCTCTTTTTTGCCTTTCCATCCCTGTCTCTCTCTCTCTCTCTCTCTCTCTCTCTCTCTCTCTCTCTCTCTCTCTCTCTCTCTCTCGCTGTTGTTGTAGCACCACTTCTCTATGCTTCCCTAGTGGTCTCTGCTCACTACACCCCTCCTCTTCCCATTTCTGCATCAAGATTATTTTTACAGTAAAACAGCACATCTCCTCCTTTACTGTACTCTCTTTCTCCTCATCCTCCTCCCTCCCTCCCTCTGTTCTCCCATCCATGCTCCTGTTTCTCTTTCTCATCCATCCTTGCCTCTCACCCTCCCACTCTTCTTCCTCGTCAATCCCCCTTCCTAACTCTCCCCATCTCACCCTCCCTTGCTCCTTCTCTCTTATGGCCTAGGGTGCTTTGATCACTCGTTCTTAGCCTCCTGATCCTGCCTTCCCCCTCTCTCATCCATTCATCCCCTCTTCCCCACTGTGCTGTCATCAATATCGCAGTCATCTGAGGATTTGTTCTTTATCATTCTCCGTCTTGCTGTGTCTTTCTTTAAGATCTTACTCTCTCTGCATTTCACTCTCCGTCTCTCACACTTTCTCTCTTTCTGTTGATTGATTTTATGTTTAATGGCTTTTCTGGCCTCATCTCTTTTTCTCTTCTCTTTTCCACTCACAGCTTCTTCCCCCTCTTCGTTTCCTTTGTCACATAATTCCATTCCTTTCCTGCATTACTTTGATAGGCAGATCACTATCAGATCCGTACACACACACACACACACACACACACACACACACACACACACACACACACACACACACACACACACACACACACACACTTCAATCACAGAAGACCCAGTGTGCTGTCAGCCTCTAAGGATTATGGGCCATATACATCATCCTCTCCTCTCCTCTCTCTTCAGGCTGTATCCATCCATCCCTCCTGCTCGCTTATCTACATCCACCCACCCATCCATCCATCAACCTCTTGCCCCCATATGCTGTAAAGCAGAATATATATAGCTACGCCTCTTTCTCCCTCATCACTTTAATACCTCAGTTCCCCTGCCATGAATGAATGAATAGACAGGAGGAAGACTGTTAAACATGTGTACACAAATGATCCAGCATACTTTTAAAAAAAATATATATATCCTCCTGGTCTGATGAGTACTGGGCAATCATCAAGCTTCCTCTGCAGCTGCACTGTGCGCTGCCTGACTTCACAGAGGATGCAATTTTACCTGTGGTCTCAATGTCACTTTCACCATCCAGTCATGCCACAATGCTTTAAAGTGCTCATATTATGCTCATTTTCAGGTTCATAATTGTATTTAGAGGTTATATCAGAATAGGTTTATGTGGGTTAATTTTCAAAAAACACCATATATTTGTTGTACTGCACACACAGTTGCAGAGTATGAGGGCTGCCCCACTAGCAGCTAGGGGAGCATTATAACGTGTGTTACAAAGTGACGCATGTTCGTCACGGAAGTAAAGGCTGGACTACAATAGAGCTGTTTGGAGCAGTTTGTGAACAGTGTTTTCTGTTGGAGATGGTAAGTCCCTTTGGGGTGGACTTTGGGCTTTTTCACTTTTTAAACCTATTACATGCACACAAAAAGATATATAACACAATAACGGAAAGGGAAAAAGCCAAAATGCATAATATGAGCACTTTAAGAAACAGTTCTGGATACATAAGAATAGGATCTTATAGACTTCCATTTCCATCAGATCTGCAAAACTGGTAGTGGCATTAGCGGCATTGTGAGCAGAATGCAACTAAGCTTTTGGAAGCAATCCAGCAACAATGTGCATACAAGCGATGCAAAGAAAAACACGGGTTAGGCAGAAATGTGATTGTGACTCATACAATCTTATTTTAAGGATCAGGTTGCAAAGAAATTACACTGAAATGCTACATATACAACCTATATTTGTAGAGGGAAATTGTGTGTCCACGGTCGTGAGCCCGTAACATGTGCCCTCCCATTGGAGGACAAAAAATGTGGTTTGTAAAATGCCCTTCAGAATGACACATATAAGCCTTTTCTGATCTGACGCCCCTTCTGGCAGGACAACATTATTTGTCAGTCCATTCCAAAACCGTTTCAACACATTTTCTAATCTAATACAGCCATGGTTAACGTTTGGTTAGGTTTAGGGACAAGAAATTACTTAGGTAGGTATAAAGAAAAGATCTGGTTTGGGTTAAAATAACTACATTAAGAATGACCATGGTAATGCTTAAAAAAACATTTACTGTCTTTAGGAAATAGGAACAGTGTCAAAGTCCAAGGTCTTGTTGAACCAAATAAACCACCCCAACCTCCTCCCTCTGCAGACTTTGTGACTCTTTAACTATTTACTGTAACACGCTTTCCTCCTCCTCTCGATGGACAAGAGTAACAATGTCTATGGCTACTGAAGGGCTTTGTTGCTTGAACGTAAATGTGCAGTTTTGGGGTATTTGCTGAAAAGATGGTGATGCTGTGGTTGTTCTTTGGGGGGGGAGGCATGCATGTTGTTCTGTTCCAAACCTGATCTCCTTTCCAACATCACCTTTGTTTGGGAGAAGTACCATGCACTGTATATTCACTACTGATCTTCTAGCTTTCAATGTATAATGGTCTGTTTTAATCATATGGAATTAGTCTGCCCATTTGCCCAATTTGATTGATATATGTTTGTATTTCTTTTGGTTAAACAAAAAGTAGAAGCACCATTTGCATTTGATGATGCTTCAGTCCTGCACTGTGATTACAGGATTTTGGACTGTTCTTTGAGGGCAGCCTGCAGTTCACTGAAGCACAAATGAAACAGAAATCTACCATAAGAATTTCCAGGAAAGACGTCTGACTTACTCTAGTTGTTTAGGAAATTATTCTTGAGTTAATTTAGCAGTGTGTATGGAAAATGATGCATTTAGAGAACAGTGTTTGCACCATCTGGTCTTTTAAAACGTCTCATATTCCTTGGCTGCTACTCGACCACGCAGCAGACATGTGGGCTGAATGCATCCTTCTAGTTGCCAAATTTAAACCCATCTGGATACGGAATAAATTATGATATATGATATTCACAAGTACAGGTTTTAATCTCTTCACGCCTGGACTGTGCCAATGTATTATTGCATTCCTATCATAACTACCAGCTTTCTGTTGGTCAGAATGGATAATTTGTTTAGATGGTCACTGAGATGTTGATTCAATTCAGTTGTTACTTTTAACACCAGCACTGCAAGGGGGGTACTATAACCGCAAAATCCGATGCCCAAGAGTGTCTGTATCCTTTTGTTATCGCTGATGGGCCATTAAGGCATCATCCCTCTCCTTCTCTATAGCGCTGTTGACACACACACAGCCGGCACACACTATAGACAGCCAGATAGCTTATCTAACAGCTTGAACCCACACAAAACTTGTGTACTCTTAACAGTGTACAGTAAAATGTACTATTTTAGCTGCCACCCTATGCAGTAATAGGCAAGTCATTTGCGCTATGTCGTCCAGTTCAGTTAACACAACATTTCTGAGGTATCTATGAGCAACTCCTGCAAATAAATCAGTTTTCATAAAAAAAAAAAACACAATTTGGTTCTATCTGATGCTGTTCTGTTGTAAGCAGCGTAAAACTTGCAGTGTAAAACCTAAAAGGCATGAAACAAATGCTGAAACATTGTAATCAATTTTAGCATTTTTATTTTGGCAAGTGAACTAAATGGTAAATATAATCACGGTGCAAATGATTACATTATCACATTTTGTCAAACGAAATTTGACCGCGCACATCCTATTTATAAGTTGGCACACACCAACCTATAACTAATTCAATTTAACTAATTTAACGTTAGTGTTTTGTTCAAATGAGTCACATAAAAAAACTTTCCTGATATTATTATAGCATATAGCGCACACACAGGACTCCCGTGTTGGGACATAGTCATGTAGTCAGACAGAAAGTGTGATTAGTTTCGCTTTCATTTCTGATATTTTACACATATAAAAGGCTGAATACTGTGGGCCTACATACCTTAGTGTAATTATAAGTGATTATTAGGGCTTACTTTGTTTTGGCATTTTAAACTCCGGTCAATTTATGAGAACTATGGTTAACCTTTTCTCAGATGTCTGCAGGGTAAATCCAGACATCTTTCCAATCTGCGTCTTCTGTTGCACGACTAAAACAACTTTTGAATGTACACGTTCCACCGAAACAAGTTCATTGCCGAGGCTATTTTGCAGTGGATGGCGCTTAGCGCTGCCCAAGATGATTGTGATTGGTTTAAAGAAATGCCAATAAACCAAAGCACGTTTTTCTCCCATCACAGAATGCTGTGTGGACCAGCCAGACCCTCCTCCGCAGCCCTGTGGAGGAAGGTCTGGCAGTGTGACAACTACTACGTCAGTGTCTGTGAGCTTCAACTAGTGACCACTGTCTGCTGATGTAGGAGGCACCCTCAGGTATTCAGGTAAATCTGATTTGTATCTTTGGAGGTGTGCTGCCAGATTTGTCTTTGAAAATGTATAAAAGCGATGACTGTCAGACCACATTTAAAGCAGACAAATACCCACATTCAACTTATAATGACTCATCGGTGTAACTGCCCTTGTAACTGTGTTTGAGCAACTACAAAGTCAGTCCTTTGTATGTACCGTTCCTATTAGTCTTCTTCCCTCGCTAACATATTTTTCTATCAATCCTTTAAACCTTGTTAGAAACATATTGGTTGCTCTCTTCTGCTTGCCAGCATTACATTTTAGACAAACAGTCATAGCGTTCACTCACACACACACACACACACACACACACACACACACACACACACACACACACACACACACACACACACACACACACACACACACACACACACACACACACACACACACACACACAATTCATGCTGACCTTCAGCTCCTCCCACCATCTGTCCACAAATCAAAGAACAGATGCTGTCTGCCACTCAACTAACAGCCCAACATTTAGACCAATTAGGGCAGAAGAGCAATTTAATGGTAGATCACTAGAAGAAGACATGAAGAGAAAAGGCAGTGATTGATAGAAATATCGCTAGCATGTTTATTTTTGTCACAGTAGCCATATGACCCTGACAGGTATAGTGAGAAATTATTTGATTCTCGTTATACTGTGATTCTTCTCTTCCCATTATTGATACCATCTGACCCCCACTACTGACCCCCCCTTAACTTATGTCAGAAGGTGACATAATATATAATACCTTGGCTATTGCAGAATAGTCTTTTTAAGTAACGGCAACAACAATGGTAATACTGTTAAGGCGATACTCTGTTTATCCTACTGGAAAAATTCTGTTTGCTTGCCTTGTCAGATGACAGGGTGGACTATATGACAGCATCCCTACCAGCTCCAGGGATGCTGTCATATAGTCCACCCCAGTTTGTTGCTCTGCTCAGGGGCACTTCCGCAACGCAGTTCCTGTGGCTTTAGAGTGGTAGCTCCAGCCACTGAACCACTCTCTTGTCCCAACAGAAAGAAAGTGAGAATTACTTTTAAACATGCAGTTAGAGAGAGAGTGCAGAAGGAGGTAAGACATGTTAAACTAAATGACAAATCAAAAGGAAATGCAACAAAAATGGACAAACATATAGCATGTTGAGAGTAAACAAAAAAGGAGATGAATGGAAAAAAAAAAAAAAACTCCATCTCTCTCGCTGTCTGACTCCACAGCAGTATTTATATAGATGAGTCTAGTGTCCCTGTTTTCTCACTTGGTCATTAAACAGGGTTTCTAAATTATCAACCGTTACGACAAGCTCCTAAAGTTGTGATTTATAGTATTTCATAGCTCTCATTCGTTCATCCTCCCTGTGCTCCTCTCTTTCATGCTCTCAGAGTGGGTGTGTCTGAATGTGAGTCTGTTTTATGCACACGTTTGACAGTGTGTGTGTGTGTGTGTGTGTGTGTGCATGCATGCATGTGTCGGTCCCTGATTTTGTGTATGTGCTTTTATTCTTGTAGGTGGAAAATACAATGTGAGACAGAGACCCTGGGTGTCGGTGAGAGTTAAATGTCATCTGTGACATCTTAAGTTAAGTTTAACGCATCACAACCCTGACGAAATACATTCCACTATTGTGTCTTTTGCTCTTCTTTCCTTCTCAGTCCTTCCCTCTCCTGTGCGGCCTGACCCAGTCCCCAGTTTATTAGTTACACCTAGCTAAAACTGGAGAGGTGTTCCTATTATTTGGCCAACCTCACTGATATAAATGGGTTGGACAAAATATTAAAAACACCTGTCAGTATAACACAACACAATGATTAATGATCCTGCCGACAGCAGAGGGTGATAACGCAATTGTTTACTCCAGTCAAAGACACTTCAGGACTTGACCAACAAATCCCCCAACACATAATGGTACAGAATCAAACATAGTTGAAAACATACATGGACATTTGAACTTAGCAAGACAACAATACCAAACCTTAAATCACATAAGGCGGGGTTTGGGGTGGTGGAAGCCAGCAGTGCTGGCAACAAAGTTATAGTGAGAACTGACATTTACAAAAGGCGGCCTTGTACACTTGTATGAATGTGATTGGATGTTATTAGTCAGCAACTAGTCAAACAGATAATACATCAATGAGCCAATCTTTGTTGGCCGTAATGTGCCAAGGAATGTAGAATGTAGCAATGCAACGGCACGGGAAAAGATTTCTAAACGACGTAGACAACAGGTTTCAAAGTAAGGGTGCTCTGATCGATCGGCCACCGATCGCCATTGACTGATATTCGTTCGTTCTTTCAGAGAGTGAAATAGGTCGCAAATGTTGCCTGCCAATAAATATTGTCAATCTTTCCGATGTCTTAATTTTTTAATACACAATGTTGTTGGAAGAATAATTCAATAAATACATAATGCTATACAATAAATAGAAGGCTTTAATAAGTCCCCAGTGATTAGTGATCGATCAGCCCCACAAAACCTGATCGGAGCAACCTTATTTCAAAGTATTTAGAAAATTGGCTTTGCAAATTTTGGAGGAAATGCGATCAGCATTTATGTTAGGCCTCAAAGACATACACAAAGCTATGGCGAGAAACACTGAATGTGAACACGTTTGTTTACAAGAAAAATCCACAGTGTACCTTCAACTTGCATTGTGTCTAAATAATAAAGGTATGTAAGACAATTGTTGTTTTAGAGAGATGTACAAAAAGAGAGACATTAATTGTGAAAACAATAAATAAAGATGACAATGGGAAAAGTGATGTCAGTTAAAAAAGAGAATTAGTAGATTACTGTCACCAAGTATCGTCTCAATAATAAGGGACTGTCACAAAGAATTTGATAGCAAAATGCCAACTGTCTCTAGTAATGAGAGTCTCTCAAAAATGCTTTTGAGACAAAATTAAATTGGCCACTCCCAAATAGTTTCTGACAGACCATCTATCGTCTGTACAGGCAAAAGCAATACGTCCTGACTGATCAACCGCAACCAGGAAGTCAGATGCTACTCTATATGTAGACATCAGATCAATATCAATAAGAACAAGTCAGCAAGCTGATCACATGTACAAACCACCACCAAACTACATCACTCCTTCCAATGTTCACTTTCCGTAATCATCACTTGGGCATGTAAATGCAAATCAATACAGGAAGTAACAAGTTATGCTGCAAGAGACAGCACAACAGTGTCAGTATTTATATCTAGTCTTGTCTTCAACACTTCACATCAATGCTAAATTGTACATTTACTTGATGTATTTTCTAAAAAATGTCGACAAGCAATAAACAAGACGTCAGCACTAGCATTTTAAAAAAAATCCAAGATTTATAGACTGTAGACTATTGATCTGTATAGCTGACAAAAATATCTCTCTGACCACTATTTCAGAAAATGTTGTGCAAGAAAGAGAAAGAGCAAGAAAGAGAAATGATACAAAACAAAACAGGAAGAGGAGAAACAGAAGGAGAAGGGACACAAACTGATCAGAAGAGATCAAGAAAGACTGAGATAGAAAGAAGAGACAAGGAACAGAGAGAGGAGGGGAAAGTGCAATATCTATTATGACTTTGAGACTCTAATTCAATTAGTGTTTTATTGGTGAAAATATAAAGTAACAGAATAAGACCGACAGAAGAGCAAAGAGATGTTTGTGATGCTCCTGTGATTACTCGGTCTTTGTTTTTATCTGTATTTAGGTTTTTTTGTCGCTTTTTAAAGCAATATCATGCATCTCCTTTTGAAGAGCATCCTAAATACACTTCAATCTGACCTGTGAGAAAGAGAGTGAAAATAACAGACACACAAAATGGTATCTAGGTTTTTTCTGATGTCCATTTTGTAATTTGAATATTCAAAAGAATTAAATGCCTTGCTGTTCACGTACTACAGTATGTGAGTGTTTCATAAAATACATTGGCAATGACGTCAATAAAGTAATTTTGAAAACGAGAGGAACACATAAAGAGAGACATTCAAGAACTGCCTCTAATGAATGGCTACATAGATGAAGTTAGATAGTAGCAATGTTCCCATCTATCCCCATATTTCAACAGCGTTAACAGTAACTATGGCTTTTTCAGGACAGACCCATCTTTACAGATGCATTAAGTTACAGTATGAGAAGTGGTATCTATCATCCAGCTGTCATAAAATTCTGATTACTACTGATAAAGATGTGAGAGAGAGAGAAAGAGTAAGATAGAGGGACTGAGAGAGAAGGAGGGTGTGAGAGAGAGAGAGAGAGATGTTGGAAAAGACAGATGACATACCAAACCAAGATGATGACAGATGATTTAATGAAGAACTGGCTGGCTAGAAAGAAGGAAAACCAATTAGAAGGCACAACAGTAGCGTGGGGGAAAGGAGAAAGAGATGGAAAGAAAGACATGGAAAGGAAGATGGATGAATATTGGATAGAGATGGATCAAGACAACGATTGAGAGGATTAGCGAGAACAATGGTGAGATAAAGAAATATGAATATACCAAAGACAGAGGTAGAGAGATGCAGGATAGACAAAACTGTGATGCAGACAGAGACAGGGTAGGAGAAAGAAAGATCGAAGGATAGAACGATTTAAAGTTGAGAATTTCACACAGAGAAATAAAAAGATTTGAGTGTAATGATGTATGTGTGTGTGTGTGAGGAAGGTGATCAAGGATAGAGAAGAGCTAAAAGACATCCTCCAAACTGAGGACATACTACATTACTTTGCTGAGGAGTTAGTTTTCTGTTAGGTCTTAGGTTTGGGAATAATTATATAATTTAGTCTGTTTTTTTTAGTGAACCGACACAGTTGAATACAAGATTTCATATGAATTGCAACAATAATTTTACAGAAACAGAAAGGAGCGTGCATAATGGAAAAACCAAGAGTTGTGTGTGTGAAATTGTCTATCTGCCCATGCGCGTGTGTGTCAAGCTGATACCCAGACAGGGTGGGTATTTTGAACTGCTCATCGCTTGTGGTTTTGTCTCATTCTACCTCTGTTGGATGTTTAATAGAAGGAGAGAGAACAAAGTGATGAAAACTTTCTTTCTACTGCTGCCTGAAGCACATTGTTTCCTATTTTCCATCATTTTTCAAGGTTTTGTTTTCCTCCACTCCTTACCTTCTCATTTTTCTGACCATAAATTATGTTCTTATTCAATGTAGTTGCTCAACTGAATTGCACGCATAACACTGCCAAAACATATCCCGCTGTCTTTGTCTATCTGCTTTACATCCTCTTCTGCTCATTCCTTATCTCTTTTTTCACTTCACCCTCTTGTAGGAAAGGTCCATTTCAGGCAGTTTTAAATGCTCAGAGATCGATACAGGAACTGCCTTGTATTAAGGTGTGTGTGTGTGTGTGTGTGTGTGTGTGTGTGCGTGCGTGCGTGCGTGCGTGCGTGCGTGTGTGTGTGTGTGTGTGCACATATGCCCTGCCTGAGCATGTGTCTGTGAGTTAGTGTGTGTTTGAATTATTCATGAGGCTTAAGTGCTCCTCTGGGAGAAATGCAATGCAACACGCTTCTAATATCTTATTCACATCGTGTCTTTCTGTGTTTAAAACATGCATCGCCTGAGGAGATTTAAGTTTTCAAACCCAAAAAACTGGACACTGGACAACCCAATCCAATATTATATATAGTTAACAATCTTAAACGATCTTAACAGTGCATAATCTTTATACACTGTTGTACACGTTCCAACAGTGTAGAGCTATCATCCTGTATTGCTGCATTCCAAATTGCATAATATGCACTCAATACTCGATATGTATACTATTGTTAACAGACTTTTTAACATACTTTTGTGTGAATAAACAGTAGTATGTAGCTTTTCGGATGCACTGAGCTGTAATTACCACGACACTTCCTGAGAGCCTCCTTGCCGGTTGCATCGCACGTGATTTGCCCTCTTGGTTTCATACTAAGGTTTCAGACATTTTAAAAATAGCATGTTTATGGTAATAGCTTGTTGGTCGGGAATTTCGGACGCAACCTATGTCTTACCCTGGCACGTATATTCATAGATATAAAACGTATTGTAAGTGTTATGACATTGTTTTATATCGGTGGTTTCTGTCAACATTCCACAACATTTTACATCTCAGTGCCGGCCCCGTTCCAGGTTGGGCCCCCCTAAATGCTGCCTGCCCCACTAACACCAGTATCCTCCCTTCACTCCAAATTTAAAAAACAAATATTTTATTTTGTCCATGTCAGTTTAACCAATTATAAAAAAATACCACATGGAAATAATATGTTTCACTAATATCTGATTTCCCCTAATAAACATGGAGACACAACAAGAGAGCCGTGACACTTCTCTGATCAGTAGGTTTTCCCTAAAGATTGGCCAGACTGCATGCACGTAAACCTGAGCAAGTATAGTGGGAGACCGGGGCTGGAGTACTCTATCTACAGTACAAAGCTAGTTTCATGTTTCTGTTTCCCCTTTCGCAAATTTGGCGCATCTAATGAGAGATATATAGTGTTCACCAGGCAAAGATTTAATAATTGAAAAACTTAATTGCCGAAAGAAAAGGGATTATTAAGGTGAAGCTCTGCTCCTGGCCGGAGGAGGAGCCGCTACTGCCTCCCGCTGAAGCTCTGACTGCAGGTCGAAGGTGGCAGCGAAGCGGATCTGGGTCTGTCCTCGGTATATATTGCTAATCTCCTTACCCTACATCACTCCTCCAGGAACCTAAGATCGTCTAATCAGTTCCTTCCTCCAGTCTCGGATGAAAACAAAGGGTGATTGTGCCTTCTCCGTTGTGGCCCCGAGACTCTGGATCTAACTTCCCATTCATATTAGGTCCTCCTCTACTGCTGACATCTTTAAGTCTCGTCTTAAAACACATTTTTATTCTTTGGTGTATGATTTAGTTTAGGGACATTTGTATAGAAGTGTGTTTTTTTGTCTGATGTTCATTGTGTCTATATTTTTATTGTCTTCCTTTGTTTTTTTAACATAATATAACTTTGTACAGCACTTTCTTCAGCCTAAAATATGCTCTATAAATAAATTGACTTGACTTGACTAAATGCGTCCCCCCCAAAAGGCCCATTCTCAGCAAGGAAAACCTGTGATTTAACACAGGTCGTTGGTGACCAACCAACATCTCTTACTGCTCCCCCACTCAAGGCATTCTAGAACTGGGCCTGTCTCAGTGAATAAACTGCCACATTTCTCAATCCATGGCAACATTATCTTACCTTTCGGTAAGGTTTGCAAAAGATCCCAGGTGGTGACGACACTACAAAGGAGGTATGGATTTAAGTTAGTAAGTGTATAACCTGTGTAAACATATGGATTTGGCTATACCACTTATCCATGTACAGAATTGATTGTTAACTATCACATGACTTAAAGGGCACACTCGCATTAGCACAATTCACTGCATGTCATCAACTACAGCTGGCAACTTTAGAGACAAACACGTCCGGTTAATAAAGAGTACACAGGATGTAAATGAAGTGATCTGCCTATGTCTATTGGGGAGAACTACATGGAGATGTATGTGCTGCGTCAACTGTTGATGTCTGCATCTGTGTCTGTATTGGAGTATACAAGGCCATTTACGCTACTGATACTCTGACGGTGGGGATCAGGATCAAGATAAATTTGAAAGGTCATGACGTGGTTAACGGGAAAGGACAGAAAATTGAGTAATTACTGATTTGTTATTTGTTTCTGAAAATTGTTTATTTTTGTCATACTTTTTTCAAATATTTGTTGTTTTTGAGTTCTTTCAAATTGCTGGATAGTTTTTCCTCTATAGGCTTAAAATATTACTCAAATCAAACAATCTGAGCAAAAATGATGAAGGGTCACAAGGAATCAAAAGCCAAAAAGGTTGGGAATCAGTGAGTTAGGCAATGCATTTGATATTGCATGTTAAAAGATTAGGGGAGAGAATAAATAAATGGAGACTAAATAGGACTACTGGCCTGACACAAACTGCATTGAAGCCTGAGCACTCAACCAATTTTTCATGCTCATGAAAATGTTTCCTTATTGTTTGATTTAGCCTGATTGTATGCATTTACATGGGACTATTGTATTTGTGTGCATGTGAGTATTGCTTTGATACAATGTGCCGTTCCATAACATGGACTATCATGTGTATCTGTGTTTGTGTGCACTAAATGGCATTTCTGTGACCCGCAAGTGTAATTGTGATTATGTGTGATAGTGTTTTTGTTTTATTAACACAGCTAGTTGTATTTGTATGTCAAATAATGTGCGGGTGATAAAGGGTGTGTATCTCCCAAGTCATGCATAGGTGAACAGCCTGATTGCCTGCTACATTGTGAATGAGCCAGCCATGCATTTTGACTACTGATATACACACACCAGCACCCAATGGGGTATGCGTGTGCTGTGTGTGCATCTGTGTGGATATATCCAAGTGTCACACAGATGTAACTGTGTGTCTATGTGCAGGTGCATACATTTGCAAATTGTTTTGTAAAAGAGAGAACATTATCCACACATACATGTCTATTTCAGTAATTATACTATATTTATACAGTATATGTGTATGCATGTTTGCATATGTTTTTCTACAAATAGCATGGAAAATGCAAACATGCCTAGTTTAACTAAACGGCTGTCCTAAAGCCACACTAAACAAGCAAATCATGCATGTGCAGGGGTGTATATGTATGTGTTAGCTATTATGCTGTTATTGGTGCATAACAATGAATATGAATGACCAATTTTATGTCAGTATGGTGTAGAGTGGCATTTCATCTATTTCAGCGGTGGAAGGTAACCACAGCAAGCAAACTATCTCCTCCATTGTTTAAGACAATGCAACATGTCAACGTTGACCACCTCACTAGTGCTGGTTGCTTATAGTGGCAAACATTATTAAACACATTTAAAGGCCCCATATGTACAATTTGTAGATACTGTATAAGTGATACTGTAGTGGGCATTGCAACCTGTATGTAATCAAAACTGTGGCAAACATGGAACCAAAACTTAAACCCCTCTCCCCCGTACTCCATTAATTCAAAAAAAAGGGAAAAGTTATGTTGGTGAGTAAGTCATCAAAAGAGTAGCCCTGAGAACTGCTTGGAACATTTTTTTGGAAACTACATTCCAACTCATCTCAAGTCTCTGAATCCACTGGGGGTAGGATCTTTTCCTATGCTTTCATTGTAAAAAGTAGAACTTTTGGATGACTCTGCAGATGAAGGGTGTTAAAAATTCAGTACAACAGGTGGTGGATAGTTAAAATTCTATAATTCCACAGTACCGACTCTTTCATCTTTACCAGAGGACGTGCACGGTTTTAAACACCTGCCTACCTGTCTCTCTGACTGTCTGCCTATCTGTCATCTCTCTCTCTGCATGTAGGCTTCATCTCGGCCAACCACTGTTGTATCCCATTTAATGCGTGATCTTCAGGTAATGCATAATGTTTAGAGCCTAAATACATGTAGCAAAGTCAGCCAGTAAAGATGTTTCTCGTCCTTACAGTGTCTCCTTTTCTCTATCTCTCTGTCAGCTACAGAATCTCTTTATGCTAAAACTATATTATGCATGCAGATAGAACGCCTAAACAGCGGTCTCTGTGGTAACCCAAAACATATCCATCATCATCACCATGACAACCAGGGATAGAGCTGTCAATCAGCACTGTCCCAAGGGAACTTGGGATAAGCCTATACACCCACATCTGAACAGACAAATACAGATGAACACGCCTGCATGCGTGCACATGCACACAAAATGATGCACACATGCAGCCACGCACACATACACACAGATAAGACAGACACACATACACAGAAACTATGTTGTTGAGGGTATTTACCATCATACTCCTACAGCTCTGAGATTACACGCAACTTTCTGCACACACACTGTCACACACAGACATTCAACTTGGGCATGGCCATATCCATCATAAACTGTCATACAGCAGGTTGGTGCAAAAGGACCCTTTACCACAAGGGGGAGCCTGAAACAAACACAGCCAACATCTTCAGGTTGATCTATGGGGACTTAATCACTACCTAAACAGCAGCTACATAATTTGAAACCTGAAGTTATCTCTCCTTTAAGCTTGCATGGACTCAAAACCACACCTAACCGCAGAGTGCTTTAGGTATCACCTCACTGGCACCTAGGGGCCCAAAAGAATAACATGACAGCATTACAACTGGTAGTATTCTGAATTAACTCTGCTCTGAGCCCTGCTGTATTGTTGTGTTGTGATGTACTCTAAATAAAATGTTTACGAAATCAAAAATTTAAAAATCAAACTGAATCCACAACTCACTTGCTCTCTCTTTCTTTCTCTTTGGAGTTCAAGAGTGATAACGTTTTCCTCTTTCCTCTCTGTTTCTCACATAAATGTCCTGTCCATAACCTCCACCCCCTGTCTCTCTTCCGCTCTCTCTCTCTATCTCTCTGTATCTCCCTCTTCCTTTTGTTTTCTCACCTTCCCTCCCTCTCTCAGATTAAACTATCTATCCTGCTGTCCCCCTTGAAATCCCCTGTTACACACCACCTCAGGCTGTGTGTGTGTGTGTGTGTGTGTGTGTGTGTGTGTGTGTGTGTGTGTGTGTGTGTGTGTGTGTGTGTGTGTGTGAGCCAGACACGCTAGCTGAGCATTAACCTGTCAAAGTATCAAGAGACAGGGGGAAAAGAGAGCAAAGAAGAGAAACAGAGCAAGGGGGAGTGACAGAAAGAGAGATAAAGGAAGAGGGAGTCGGGTCAACAGATCCAGAACTCTACATGTTGCTAGGTAGTGGAGGTGGTTCTGTTCCCATGGTAACATTTTCTCTACTGGATCTATAACACATATACAGTCACACACACACACACACACACACACACACACACACACACAACTGCGTATTGAAGCGTGTGTGTAATTTCAGCAAACAGACATAAATGTAAGGTATATCCATCTTTCACGTCTTAAAGTGCTCATATTATGCTTTTTGGCTTTTCCCCTTTCCTTTATTGTGTTATGTATCTTTTTGTGCACGTTATAGGTTTACAAAGTGAAAAAGCCCAAACTCCTCCCCAAAGGTACTGACCATCTCCAACAGAAAACACTGTTCACAAACTGATCCAAACAGCTCTATTGTAGTCCAGCCTTTACTTCCGTGACGAACGTGCATCACTTTGTAACACACGTTATACACTCGCCTAGCTGCTAGCATGGCAGCCCTCATACTCTACTTCTGAATGGCTAGCAGTGCTTACCTAGCTACTGCACATGTGGGACTCCCAACAAAGATGGAATAGTGGGATGCCTCACTCTGTAGCTAAAACAGAGAGCTCAACACACAGGGTGAAAAGAGGAGCTGCAGCAATGTGCAGTACAAAAAAATATGGTGTTTTTTGAAAATGTAACCATGTAAACCTATTCTGGTACAACCTCTAAATACAATTATGAACATGAAAATTAGCATATTATGAGTACTTTAACAAGTGAATGTTTGACATTACACTTGTCAGTACTTGCATGTCTGTCTGACAGCAAAATATGTTCCACTTCACATGTTCACAAGTGACACATGTATGATCTGCTGACATCTACACTATAAATTTATGATATGAAACAATAAATTGCTTCAGGACCCAGGGGGCATGAAACTTAACTAGACAACACATAACTCCTGTAGCATTTCACTCATATATACTGCCTAATATTCACACATTTGATGATGTGTTAAACAATGTTAACACTTCTCCCTGACTGAAATGGTAGTCATACTAACTTCAATTCACGTTATTCAATAATATGGAAAACAACTACTACAAGTACTACACATACACTACTATTATTAATAATGGTGTCTGCAAAAATATCTGGACTTTAAATCTTTAACAAACTGAATGGCTTTAACAAATCTTTCACTGTGTGATGTAATTACAGAATTTGTCTGTATATAAAGCAGCCTTTTTGTGTTATCATGGCAGGCATGAATATTGTCCTATTGTCTTTGAAAAAGACTGTTTCGGTTGTCAGAACAGCCATGTGTGTCTAAGCAGCCATGACTAATCTTCAATCTTTAATTTCGGCCAACAATGAAGTACATATACACAGGTTACACATAAATAGACATAAACATACTCAAAACAGATGATGTAGACATTTACTTAAATACAGAAATACAATTACAGACACTCTTTTTGTCTGTGCCAACGGCAGGGAAGAGAATAGCAACAAGGCATGCATTAGGAAGCAGATTATGCATGAATGCAACTTTCAAATAACAATAGCCATGTGTGTTTGACCATTATAACAAACAGTGCAGCTGCAGCAGAAGAGCAAATTAAGGATGCGACCAACACTCCACTGATCAAGAGCACCGTGAGGGGCTTACTGAATAAAATGAGATGCACTGTATGCAATGAACTGTTGGAGAGTGCAGGCACTGTGGCTGTACATTAGCCTAGAAATCTAGACGCATTGTAGCGGGAGCAAATTTAATTTGCAGCCAGGGGGGTCTAGGCACTCTCCGTTGACTTGCAAGCTGGAAAAACCAAACTCTGGTCAGGCCAATCACATCGTGTATAGAGTTGGTGGGCGGGCTTATGGCTGCTGCTGGGAACAGCGGTCTTCTGGAAGACTTGGAGTTAAGCTTTTCTTTGAGAATAGAACGGCACTGAAATCATTCTTAAAAAAGGAAGATGTGTTCGGAGTTTTGCCGACCGGATACGGCAAAAGTTTAATCTATCAACTAGCTCTGCTACCTTCTTCGTTGCTCTGCCTGGTTGTAGAGCTATCCTATTGCGTGCAGAGGGAATTTGAAAGACAACCTTTTATCCCGCCCCTCGGATTGAGCTCCGTCAATGGTGAGTTCCCAGACTCTACATCTTGATGTGGGTCTGGCTTGTCAGGCTAGCTGTGCATTGTAACAACAAGGCAAACGTTGGTGCCACCACAAAGCAAACTTACTGACCACTTCAATAGATAATGTGGAGGGGCCAGACTTTGCTGACGTTTGTGTGGTGGTAAAGATGGCAGTTTCTATAACTAAGGGGTGTCAGGGTGGGCCTTCTTGTTTTTTCTTACATACATCACTACTACTAAATGTCCCAGGACATACTGTAGGTTGGGTGTTGACAATGTTGCTTGTGAGTTGTCAAAATTTGTATCAAATGCAAAAATAGCACCTGACTGTTCCAAAGTTTAAGATATAATACATCAGGTTTGGATTAAGAGTGTTCCTTTGGGAGTGCTAGAGACAGGGTAAAGAGAAGGGAGTTGATACCGCAAGAGAGGCAGCCGGGATTGGAAAGAGGAGAAAACCTGTTGTCCTTAAAATCCACTGTTGGCCACAAGCCTACACACACACACACACACACACACACACACACACATTGTGAACATCCTGAATCATTTAGATGCTAAATGAGCCCCTGCTGACTACAGCACTGCCACTATGCTGTGTGTGTGTGTGTGTGTGTGTGTGTGTGTGTGTGTGTGTGTGTGTGTGTGTGTGTGTGTGCGTGTGTGTGTCTTGTACTCTGGCTGTGTATGCATTCATATGAGAGTGTCTGGATTTGTTTGTGTGTGTGTGTGTGTGTGTGTGTGTGTGTGTGTGTGTCAGCGTGTGTTGCAGTGTCAGCAGACTAATAAGGGAAAGATGCCATCATGGTAAACACATTTTTAAACCAATCACATTGCAGTTAACTAAAGTACATCTGACACAAACCTTCTGCTGACTGACAGAAACCTCGTTCAGTGCCGCCAAATTCTGGCTACTGTGAATGAATCAGGGATTGGGAATAAAACAATAATAATTCAACTAAAAAAAGATTTCCTAAATTTGAAAAGGAAACTTCTTTTTTAATTGCATTCTGCTGAACTCACTGACACTGAAAGATAAAAATACATATTTTTTTTATTGACAGATTTTAATGAAGGAAACAAAACAAGAGATAAAAATATGAAACTGACAAACTGAGACACGCTATTCAAATGATAGCAGCTGCAAAGTTGTCATGTCTTCAAAGTGCTGATAAATACTAAGACCTAACTTGTTATTTGGTGTCTAAAATTCAAATGTGCCTTTTTTTTGTCATAGGTTCATTTTGAAACAGTTCACCGGGAGATAAAAATCTCCACTACTATTTCAACAAAGCACAGCAAACGGCTGGACCAATAGCACCAACAGATAAATGCATGGCGTATATTAAATATTTTACCCCACAATGCCGATAAATAAGTCCTGAGGACCTCACTTGCAGGGTCAGGATCATCCACAGAAATCCAGAATTTTCAACAATGCTATACTGTATGTGCTTGCAAATGAAACAGACTAATTATTCAATCACTGCCATTAACTAGTAGGTGTTACAGGCAAGTGTGCTCTGGTGACAGTTAGTTGCTAACGCTACAGTGGTATTGTGACCTGCCTCAGGTTGACTGCTACTGCAGGTAACACTAGCATTCTTATCAAAAAGTAATGTGTCTGTGAAACTGGTATATTGTAATGTTATTGCCTTGTCATGTGTCATAGTGTATTCAATTTGCCAAGATTGCAGGCTGTGTACAACACAACAAAGGACAACACAGATTTTATTCAGGACGTGGATAGCTCAATGTAGGTACCGCTACAGGAGTGGGGGCTGTCACACAAAGACACACAGACACAAGAGGTACAGGGACACTGAGACTACAGTACTTACTTGGAATTTGACCAAAATCCTTTTTTCACAGCTATATTCACAATGACAAATTTCACAATGAAGTTAGTTCAAATGTGTAGTTTTGAAGGAATTTAGCCATATTGCTCATTCCTTACTAATTGTCCAACATGTATTAATTGTAACTTAGATATGTCAATCTCAGTAGCAATATCTAATACACTAGTTTGTGGTATTATTTTAAGGTTTTTTCTGTTATTTTGTACATTGTGAGTTAGACCAATACAATTAACTAAATTGTAAATGGCAGAAGGTACTACACTTACATACATTATTATTGTTGTGGCTAGTGATAGACCTCACATGTTGGCTCTACACAGTATTGTTTTATTTATAAAGCGAGGAAGTGCAAAGGCATACTTAATCATTCTCAAGGTAGATGATGGTTCTCCAGTGTGGTAATACAAAATCATTGCATGCAATATCATATCACCGACTAATATATCCAGACATATCAACTACTCTGTACCTTTTGAAACATTGACATGAGTTTGCTTGAGATGTGAATGCTTTTACAACCACACCACAGGTGTGCTACTGCTGTACCAGCATCTGTGGTGATGTATGTTTAAATAAATAACCATAAACCTGCCAAACGCTGACGCTGTGTAAAGTATGCAGCAGTGATGCTTACAACCGTAATAAATAAATGAATATGTTGTATAATAAATAGTGTCTTAGTGAAATCTTTTTAATACCATCGGCTGTGTTGAAGCTGCAGAACTTTCGTGTTTGTCAGCCTGGCGATCCAATGTCTGGGTACATTAATGCACGGGTGGAGCGGGTCTTACAGGTCTTATACCAGTAATACATCCATGAACAGGAGTTGGAGGGCTAGCAGAAATGGATAAATAAAAGGGTCTTTTGAATGGCAAGTTAAGTTTCAAAGCCCTTCTAGATGGTTCTCTCTACAAGACTAAAGTTATTTGCATGTAGCCTACTGTCGATGTGAATTGAGTTACCACAAGAGTAGTTGAGTCTCAAATACCACTTAAATATTAAAAACTTAAACTTTAAAACTTTAAAATATCTAGGGCTGAAACGATTCCTCGAGTAACTCGAATAATTTTATTACAAAAAATCCTCAATGCTAAATTCTTTGCCTCAAAGCTTTGTTTAATCAATGTAACTAACGTTGTACCGCTCACTGCGTTTCCGCACAAATTATTATTACTGTTGCACAACGGGCTGACACGTTTCTGTGGACACAAGACCGAAGGCGCGGATTACAAATGAAGGAAGACAGCGAAAATAGTGAGGGGCTAAGAGAAGAGACGGATCATTTAAAGCTACAAACATGCTGCTACATCATCTCAGTAGAAAACATCCAGTCTACTCCTCCATTCCACGGAACGAGCCCGACACGAGGTAACATTAACGTCAGCTGCTCTTGTCCACCGCACCCAGTTTTACACAACTACAGCATGCTACTCTGCAAACAGCAATGTTTTACATACAAGCTAAAATGAAATCTGTCGGTTTGTAGTCTAACAAACTTTCTAGGAAACTTAGCTGCTGCCGGAGACTAACCAGCCCCTCCCTCCTGGAGCGGTTAACCTCCTCATGGCTACTTAATATGCACGTGAATGACGTCATCATGCCGGTGATGTCTGCATTCTTTATTCTTTCTCCTTTCTCCTCACTGTGTATCAGCCTTCTGAAAATGTGTCCCCCAGAACAGTATAGTTGAATGGACCTGCTGTAAGCTTTGTACCGTCATATTTACCCTCAGGTTAGTGAACAGCTCTTTGGCATATCCAGTGCAAAGAGCCAGAGGCAAGAAGGGGAAGGGGGTGAAAAAGATTAACATTTAAAAATATTAGCATCTATCCCTGTTATTGTATGCAATTTGGCAATCATTTTTTTGTTTACTATAAAGCAAAAGTATTTCTTATCCGATTACTCGATTAATCGATGGAATAATCGGTAGAATACTCGATTACTAAAAGAATCGATATCTTGTCACATTAAGCTCATGAAAAAGAAATATGATTGGTTTTCTCTCTACTCTCCCTTCACCATTTTTTTGCATGGAAAGTTGTCTCTAATGCTTTGACTGAATATACAGAAGGGAGAAGTGGCTGTGGGCAGACTTTAAATTGGCATTTAAATGGCAATGACACCATAAGCTACAATGCAATGCTATTCTGTTACCCTATTGAGAAGCAGTTTAGACCATTACAGCACCAGCCTTGAGGTCATGGAAGCTACTCTGCATATAACGAATTATGTAGAGTTTTACGACAAATACAAACAAGGAAAACATTGAAGGTTACAGAGCGAAGGGTTTTTACACAAAATGACACATTTGTGTGCAAGAGATGAAACCGAAAGAGAGAAAGGGGACTGAAAGCAAGGGGAAGAGTGTAATCGTATCAGTCTCATTGTGAAAACGTTAGCAGTGCAGAGTGCTTGCAGATGAGCTACAACAGCAACCTCATATGTCATTGTTATCCCAAGTTTAGACAGCACCCATCATCAGCATCAATGTAATGAGGGCAGAGGAGAGGAGGGGAGAGATACAGTATGTGCAGAGCCAGGAAGAAGAGAGGACAAGACAGTAAGGGGAAAAAGGGGAGAGAGAAGTGGAGGGGAGGAGAGAGGTAGCAAGAATTGAGCAGGTCTGCAGAGAGGAGATAAGAGTACTTCAAGTGTCACTACAAGACTGGTACATTGATCTGAGAGAGAGGGGGAGACAGAGAGGTGTGGAGAGAGAGTTTCATTACTGTGAACACAGTGTTTTGAATATCATTTCAAATGATGCACTGTTATGTAATAAATAACAATGATATATCAACCTCCCTGCCACATAAAAAAACATTTGCTAACCTGACCAGGGTCTTTATATTTCTATATATTCTACATGTAGGGTTTTTCTGGTAGCCATAAATCAACAACTATGGAAATAAGTACTGTTTCATAAAATTCAGTCAGTTTTTGTCACAATTATTTGATTCCCTACATTTCAACAAGAAGTTGGCATTAATGCTAAAATATGTCACGACTGATCCTTTTGATTTTCAGCATGTTAATGCCAGAGCAGTTTGCAAATTGTACAACTTCAAACCAAAAACTAGTGTACGGATTAGTAATCTAAATCAATTACTGGCACTTGTATAAAAGATGAGCCTTCGTCAAACATACCCCAGATTGAGAGTAACATAAAAAGCTACACTTAAATAACGGCATTCAATTAATCTTTATTAAAATTAACAATATGTTAACAGTGTCAGCCAAAACAGTTTCAATGGGAAACTGATTACTTTAAGTTTTATATAATTTAACAGTGAACTATGCATACACAGATTGGATAGTTAAGTAGTCTACCATTTGTTGTTTCAATAATTGTACTCTAGGATATTAACACTAAAGGACATATTACAGAAATAAGTCCCCTTAATGGCTTCCTGGACAAAATGGATCTGCATGTGTGTGTGTGTGTGTGTGTGTGTGTCTGAGACAGAGACAGAGAGAGAGAGAGAGAGACAGACAGAGAGAGACAGACAGACAGAGAGAGAGACATACATGCCGTATTAAATGTGTCAAATTTTTTGAAGTGGTGGGAACATATGGTCCTTGGTTATCTTACTCTACCTGGGCAGGTACAGTGTGTGTGTGTGTGTGTGTGTGTGTGTGTGTCTGTGTCTCCAGCTGCTTGGATCAGCAGAGCTTTACATCCACAGGGAACCATTA